>NW_024870974.1:22542500-22557500 GCF_019054845.1 Dipodomys spectabilis
TCCTCCCTCCCTCCCTCCCTCCCTCCCTCCCTTCCTTCCTTCCTTCCTTCCTTCCTTCCTCCCTTCCTTCCTTCCTTCCCTCCCTCCCTCCCTCCCTCCCTCCTTTTTGCTCAAGGCTTGAGCCACAGCATCACTTCTCTCTTTCTGGTGGTTAATTAGAGATAAGAGTCTCACAGACTTTCCTGGCCCAGCTGGCTTTGAACCTTGACCCTTAGATCTCAGCCTCCCGAGTAGCTAGGATGACAGGTATGAGCTACCTGTATGATACACTTTAAAAAGCAGGACTGGGGTGACTTCATTAGATTGCTAGCAGGCTCTTGCTCTTTCTAGAATGTTCTAGCTCTTTCTAGAGCATCATTTGTCTCCTCTCTGTCTTCTGAGGCCCTCCGGATCCCAAGCAAGTCAGGGTCTGTCTGGATAACCTGGAAGCGGCAAGTGACCTGTTCTGTGTGTCGGGAGCAGTCAGCCAGGCGCCGTGTCAGCCTCTGCTGGGTGGCTCTTACGGTGCGAGTGGCACTCAAGCACTGCGTTTGGGGACCAGACGGACTGAGCAAGCCATGTGGACACTTGTCACCACCTCCAGCCACCGGCGGCAGAAGCAAATGGAGAAATTGGTGTCAGTCCAAGAAAGTTGCCTAGGGATTCCCAAATAGCCATCTCTTCTTAAGACTCTTTGTGTCCTTATCTGGACAGTAGGAATTTCCCCTCCAGCCTTTCTCCCCCAGGCTGCTCTGGGTCCCCAGCCCCCAGCGGAGGAGAGGCTGGCGGGGGCCACGGGGGCTGTGGTCAGGGGCTGTGGTCACTCTGCCCACGCGGGGACGGGCATCGCATCCCGTGTCATCTCAGAAGCTCTAAGTTGTTAAGTGCAAAATCCAATAGTCATCAAAGCCTAGAGAATCTCCTGTGCCCTGTAGAAGTATGCTTTTATTCATCTGGTTCTTCAGGAGGTAAGAAATAAAGCTGTTCCCTTCTAGGCATAAATTAGCATTTATAACAATGCAGTGCAAAAAATGTAATTTAAATAGAACTGATTAGAATTTTGATAGGGCACCCAGGAACTTCTAAACAAATGCTGATCAGGTAATGAGTGGAATAAGTCATTTATTTGAGTGGTTCAGCTATCTCCTCGATGATTGGGTCACAGTCTCCCAAACATATACGGTGACTGTCATTAATTATGCACTTCTTGCTCGGTAATTGTTCAATTTAACTACAGACCGTGAGCTTATAGGCAAAGCCATGGGCGACAGCAGAGGGGAAAAGCAATAACGTAGATAGAAGCATATTGTTATTATTTTTTGGTAATAATATTCACTGATTCAAGGACTCTGGGAGAGGACAGCTATTGTTAGACTTGGCCTTGGTCTTACCTCTGTGCCGTGGACTAAATTGCTTCCGTTTGTTAAGCAGGGGCTGATAAGCCCCACAGTGGAGCTGTGCAAACCAGGCTGTAGTTGCTGGCATTCGGTCTGTGTGGCGGGCCCAGCCTTACCTTTGGGTCAGCACACACCCTGTTGTGTCTCCGGAATGTTCCACTGAGTCCCGGGTGTGCCTTTCTGGGAATGGTCCGAGTCAATCTGAAAGGTGAATTTGTGGTGGTATATGGAGGCTTTTCTCAGGGACCAGGATGTGCGCCTCTCATTTCACCGGCAATCCGTCTGACTTCCCAAAAGCGTGGCTGATGTGTCTCCCTCTGTGTGTCCTGAGAGTCCGTCTTCTGCTCTCCGCTTGCCGTCACCCTTTCTGGTAGTTAACATTGGTTTATCAGCATTCCTATCCTGATAGCATCTCCATATGAGTAGGATCTACTTTCCAAAATGAAAATGGGAAATTGAGTTCCAGGAGGGAAAACTATTTAACTATTTACCCTAAACACCCAATGAGGCTTCATTTTAGAGGAAATCAATCGATCAGTGTATTTCAGTTTTACAGTTGTCCTCCTCACCCTGGTGTGTTCAGGGACAGGGAATCCACGCGTGGTTCCTGCAGGGAAGGTTGCTTTGAATGAGCTGAGGAGGAAGAGCTATGCTGCCCCCTTGGGGAGGGCAGGCCCTTGTCTCCATATGCTCCATTTGTCTGGCCTTTGGGAACTGACCAAGTACAAGGCAAGCATCTACAGCAGTCCTCAGTGCAGGCATATCTTGCCTGTCATTGCTGAGTTGATGTAGCTGGTCTAGGTAGTTCCCAAGGCAGGTGGGGTAACAGGTGCACTGAAGTTGCTTTTTATTGGAGAGCAATATCAGTGTCTCCCCAAGAGTTTTCACTGCCCCCGCTGTGTCCGGAGGGAGAAAGGTGGAAATATAATCACTGGAAGCCTCGTGGTGCCCAGCCTTGTGTCTCCAAATCTAACTATCATCTAAATATCTACTACTTCTCTCATGTCCCAGAAGTGGGCCTCCCCTTCCCCAGGGTTGCTATGGACAGAAGTGTTTTTCCCCCACCTACCTATCCAGTTCTACATCTCTCTCATGAACAACCTATTCTTTAAATTATTTATTGTAGCATATAGAGTTCAAGTGGGGGAGAAATGGAGCAGAGAGAGAAATATCGCCTCCCATGGGGGAAATGGGAGTTAAAGACTCAACAGTTCTGTTCCTGTCTGTAGCGTTTGTACTTTCTCGGCTGGCAGAATCATGTGGTTGCATCGGTCCAAGCTCCATGGTTTGGGGTGAGTAGGATGGGCGAGGCCCACTTCTGGGGTTGAACTTTGAGTCTGGTCCTTTGGACATTTGTTGAAAATAATAAAATTTCCTCATCTCCTCCTCCTTCCATCCCAGCTCCTCTCTCCTCTGAACAATGAGGTCTCTTTTAGTCTTAAATGGGGTGGGGGTCAGTGGTGGGTCTTCCCTAGCTCTAGTAGCCAGGTAAATGGAGGAAAAGGCAAACATATGCAAAATAATGCCAAGGCCTAGGACAAGGGGCAGACACTCAACGCCTGCCTTTTAAAAGAAAGGGAGAAATGGAATTAGATGTATTAGGAGTTGCTGGTATTCTTTCCTACAGTGTTGATTTTGGCCCTAATGAAACATACTCTTTAGAAATATGCAAAAAAGGATTCACTACCTTGAAACAAACAAATGGCAAATGGATAAAGCATTGTGTTTGGGGTAATTTATTTTCTCTGGCTCTGTTAACTCTTGAGCAATTAGCTAGATTATTTCCCTAATGTGAACAATGACTATATTCATACTCATACAATTAATTGGACAATTGTTCTAGCATGAACATTTGCTCTATTATTTTTCCCTTCTCCTCCTGTCACCTCCTTTCCACACACGCCTGCCTCTCTCTGGGAGAGCAATTTCTCCAGCATAATGTCTGTGCGAAGATTGTGAGCTCTCAAAAATCATTGTGAGGAACGAGGGCGGCACATTTATTCTCAGCAGATCTCCGCATAGCTTTGGATTTTTATGTTTTGCTTACTTTACAATCACAAGCTCTGTGTTCTAATGGCTCTATTATTTTGGTGGGCATATTAGAGCTGATTGTTTTTCTCAGCAACCACCCAGCGCCCCCTGTGAGACCTCCGTGGCTCACCTTATCATAATATTGGAAAGCAATTCCTCTTGACTGCTGTGAGCCAATGCCAGAAATCCAAAATGCTGCCACCACCATTAAGTGATTTCCAATTAGTTAATTGGTTTTGCAGGCTGTTTCTTTCTAAACTGCACCTTAAATGAAAAGCAGAACCATCTATTTTTGAGAGGGGGGGGGTGGGGAGATACCCTGGGGCCTCTGGGTTTTAAAATCCTAAAGTGTCAGGTACACTGGGAAAAGCTTCCCTGAAAGCACCAGCCTGGGAGAAGAGGAAATGTCCCTGCCATTACCCCAGGGAAAGAGGAAATCTCTCTCCTGGTTTTCCTAGACTGGCTGGGGCTTGTTTTGTCCATTTTAACTGGGGATCAAAGCAAGTTAGGCAGATGATCACAAAAAAAGGGAGAAATTCTAGATTAGCCCAGGATCTTTTTCTCCACGAGAGCTTTCTGACCTTCCGTGCAGGGAGCGCAGGTCTGGGTGGGTGGTCACTGAGGGATGCTGTGTTAAACCTCGCTGAGAAGCAGAGCACAGCCCTTGGGCTGGGCTCTTGAAACAGCTGCATTTTTGCTGGGTATGGTCCTGCAGTATATAGTCTCAGCCCTCAGCAGGCTGAGGCAGGAGGAGATGAGTTCAAGGCTAGACTGGGTGACATAGTAAGACTCGTGTCTCAAACTACCAAAACCCCAAACCAAACACCTCCTCCCTCATACAACAACAAAAGAAAATCGACAACCCCCGCCCGCCGTAATCTCTTTTGTGGGGTGGGGGTTCTGTCAGTGGTGGACTCCCTGCCTGGCCCGTGTGAGGGCTTGGGTTTGCTCTCCAGGCCTTTTGGAAAGGCAATGGGCTGCGATGATGTCTGTGAACCAACCGAAGTTCACCACGGGGCCCAGGTGTCTGGTGCCTGTGTCCTTGGCGTGGAGACCACACGTGTGAGCTGGAGCAATATTTGGCTTACAAAATAAGGCAAATATTTTTGCAATAGGATAATCAAATAGAGTAAATAAGACAATAATTGAATTACTCATGAATCGGTCCTCTATTTTCCCCAATAGGGAAGACGCCTTGGCTTTGGTGGCAGACAGAATGTACACAAGAATGAGTGCGGATTTTCACAGCCAGAGATTGGGGCAGCAATAGAGGAGACGTGGCAGGCCCAGCCACTGTGCCTCCACAGCGGCTCCTCAAGACCTTTCCCACCCACACTCTGTCCACCAATGATCTGTTGGTTAGAGATATGTATATTGGTACTTCTAGACTATGTGGAGAAGTTGGCTATATTGGAAGGAAAGGTAGAGAAGGCAAAGAATAGAATGGAGGGCCAGAAAGAGGCAAATAACTTGTGTGTATGCATGTGTGTCTGTTTATCCATCTTTCCGTGTCTATCTATGAATTCTGTCTCTTGTACACACATATACACACATACACACATATCTCCATAGACATGCATACATAGATGCAGAGAGAGATGCAGACCCATGACACACATAATGAGGGAGATACAGAGACCGAGAGAGAGTCAGAGACGGAGCGTGACTCAGCTGTGGATATACAATCACGCCCATGTGGCGGGAGAGAGGGAAGGAGAAAGGGAGGGAGAGGGAGATTGACAGCAAGTCCCTGGCACGAGTGACAATACATGAATAGGAAAATGAGGTTGGGTTCCATGGAGGAAATCAGAGAGAGGCAGGCGCTGAGCCCGCACAGCCCAGCCCTGGCTGAGGAGCTTCCTGTCTGCTTTAGAAGCCGCCTGGGCCCTTGAGTAAATGACTTCAGGGATGGGAATTTAAAACCAACTTAGAGGTGTTTACGCAGGAGCTTCCTTCCCCATGGCACAGGTACGGGTGCTCTGGACGGTCACGGGCAGGCCAGGCTCCGCACTGCCCTCTTGGAAGAGGGCCGTATGAGTGGGGTACACTGCATCCCCTTCCTCCTGTCATTTCAAACCACGTTTAAGTGTGTCTGTTCACAGATCTATTTGCTGGTCTTGATAGTAACTGATTGGAATTTGCCTCGTGTGTGTGTGTGTGTGTGTGTGTGTGTGTGTGTGTGTGTGTGCATTTTAGATATTTTTAGGTTTTCCTATGCAGCAGGTCTATTGCAAGTGAAGCCATAGTTTGGGAAATTACCCACATTTTCGGGTATTGTGGGCTTTGAAGATGAGCCGGTTCCAGTGGGGGAGGAGGGGCCCCTTCACATCCCGCACTTATGCCTGTTGCTTATTATGCCTGGTGATTTCAGAGAAGGGTTTATGGAACAGAACACAGTGCTTTCTATGTGCAGTTTTCTTTTTAGAACAGCCACAGCGCTTTCAAGTTGTTAATCGGTGTAAGGGTGGAAGGCATCAGAGGGAAGGCTGCTTTCTGAGGAGAGCGAGCACTTTCCTGCAACGAAGTCTAATCGAAAGGTTTATTTCTATGGTCTGTGAAGACACTGAGGGCTCAATAAGTATTAGACCCACCAACGCAACAACAACATCTTCCTGCCCTCCTGCAACTTAGGATCTACTCAAACAAGGTCCATATGCTGCATCTTGATCTTTTAAACAGTTGATTGCCCTCTATTTCTAGGAAAGAAATGGTCAGGAACTCCCATCCGGGGATCCTGGATTGAACTAGCTTGCCATAGGCCAAAGTTCACTTATAAGCCAATGAGAGAATTCCTTGGAGTTCCTGACGAAGCAATACTAATAGCTTGCAAATGGATTCTTTTTTTTCTTTTTATTGTAAAGATACTATACAGAGGGTTAAGTTACATGAGTAAGGTAATGAGTACACTTCCTATTGAGCATTGTTACCCCCTCCATTGTTTTCCCCCTACCATCCCTTCCCTCCCTACCTTCCCTGAGGGGATTCTTTTTTTAAATAGTTTTTTATTGTGAAAATACTGTACAGAGGGGTTACAGTCACATGAGCAAGGTAATGAGTGCATTTCTTATCAAGCATTGTTGCCTCCTCCTTTGTTTTTCCCCTACCATCCCTGTCCTCCCATCTCCACAATTACACTACCTCCTCTCCAACCACCCTCCCCGCCCCTCCCCCCCGCACCCCCCCCATCTAAATTGTAAAGTTCGTTTTTGTCCCTCAGCTCTTCAGCTCAAGGCTAGCGCTCTACCACTTGAGCCACAGCGCCACTTCCGGCTTTTTTCCTTTTGCTTATGTGGTGCTGAGGAATCGAACCCAGGGCCTCACGCATGCAAGGCAAGCGCTCTACCACTGAGCCACCCCAGGCCCAGAGTTCAAGCCCCATGACCGGACCCAAAAATAAAAAGTAAAGTTCGTTTTTGGACATAGCATCTTGTACATCTGTTTGTTGCAATCTGTAAATGGATTCTTAAAAACAAAAGAGCTAGTTACTGCTGGCCACTGGTAGCTTATGCTGTGTTCCCAGCCATCCAGGGGGCTGACACTGAAGGACAGCACTCCAAAGCTAGCCTAGGCAGACAAATCTGAGAGACTCTTATTTCCAATGAATGCGCAAAAAGCTGCAAGTGGAGGTGTGGCTCAAGTGGTAGCGCAGCACCCTTGAGCAAAACAGACAACAAAAACTCCAATCAAGGCCATGAGGTGCTGAGTTCACTAACCAGGACCAGCATACACATGAAATGCCCACTGCTGAAGCTAGAGCCAGAGCTGAGGAAGGCAGGGCTGTCCGCGTGTTTCCGGCTGCAGGGAGGGAAGCCAGCACCCGGGGCAGGGCTGTGTCATCTGTTAACCACAGGCTTCACACCACAATTCAATTAGGAGGGATTTCAGTGCTGAAATAACCGTGGGGAGCAGCTCTTCCGCTTCGGAAGCGGCCGAGGCCTGCGCAGTCCCTGTGTGTCTGAAAGCCTGAGTAAAGGCCACGTGTTGCAGCCGGAATATTTTAGTCTTGGGATATTATTTATGCTGAGACGGGAGAGTTCCTGGGGGGTCTGGAGAGGCGTTAAACCCTGCCCCTCCCCGGGGTCTTCTCCTTCCCCAGAGCTGTGTGTGGCTGACTGGGCTCCCCCAGCCCTGGATGAGCTCTTGGCTTCCTCCCCACCTGCAAGAAACCGGCTTTCTGCTGCTTGAGATGCATTAGAAATGAACAAACCCGCGTGTCTGAATCCTGATCAGGCATTAGCGACTCCTGGGCTTGATCCCAGCGTCTGCTCGGGGAGGCTGTGCTCCCAGTGGGGCTGGGTGCTGGGAAGAGAAGACTCACTGGGCTGGAAGGTGAATCCTTGGGTGCTCCCAAGAGCCTCGTGACTCTTGCTTGACTCTTGGATCTGTCAGTAGAAGGGTCACGTTGATGCTGTGTCCTTTCTTATTGCTTAGCTGCTTGTTCTTTTTTTTTTTTTTTGAGACTAGGACTTGTGTAGTCCAGATTAGTCTTGAACTTGAGATCCTCCTGCCTCTGTTTTCCTCCCCCCGAAGTGCTAGGATTACAGGGGTGTGTGTCATTATGATACACGTTACCAGAAAAACAGCCAACAGCCAGTTAGGGAATTGTGGCCTCTACAACTTGCAGGGTAAGCTGACAAACCAAAGCCTGCCTGACAAGGACTATGAGAGAATGGGGACATGCGAAGAACCAGGAAACAGGAGACAAGGAAGGGAGAGTCGCTCTTCAGTGACACACCCGCCAATCGGAAAGGCGTCTCGAAGGCCTCCAGCTCTCTCTTGATCAGAGAGAGAGCCAAGGCCAAGCTCTGGAATGAGGAGATGCCCAAGATGGCAGAGATGGGCTGATGGATGTGCTCTTTTTCTCTGCCGTATTTCTTTTCTAATACACTTTCCTGTCACCTTTCCTTACCGTTTACATCTTGCCTGAATTCTTTGCTTGCCAAGACACAAGGACCCAAATCACCTTAACTGTGCTAAATGTCTGGTAACGTATTTGGTGCGTGGGCAGGCAAGTTAAGGATTCATCATGTCTTTTTTTTGGACTCAACAGAAGGTAACAATTTACATCAGGCTTCTCTACCTATTTTTTCTCATCGTGCTTACCGAGAATGTTTTTCCTTCCACCACTAGCTGCCTAGACTCAACTCCGTCTTTAGTTGAGATGTCATATTGGTCCTTCTTGATGCCTTTCACCACTAATGCTGTACTTGACCAAAAGACAAAACCAAAATAACAAACTGCCCTTGAAGAATGGTATCAGAGACCAACGGTAGCTTTTGGGTCTAGATTGGCCTAGTGTGTGTGTGTGTGTGTACACATGTGTACGTGCATGCACCAATACTGGGGCTGAACTCAGGGCCTGGTACTCTTCCTTAGCTTTTTTTTGCTGAAGACTGGCACTCTACCTTGAGCCATAGTGTCACTTCTGGCTTTTGTTGGCTAATTGGAGGTAAGAGCCTTATGAACTTTTCTGTCTGGACTGACTTTGACCTACAAACCTCAGATCTCATCCTCTTGAATAGCTAGGGTTACAGGCAAGCTACTGGTGGCCAGCCTCCATGTTCCTTTCACCTTTGCCTTTTCTTATGTGTGCGGGGCAGAGGGTTGTGGGGGGGGGGGGGAGCTGGGGGTGGGGGTAATGCCTCTCCAGATTTTAGAAGACTTGACTGATTTCACCAAGTTCAGAGCCTGCCAGAAAGTGCTTGAAAGATGCTTTTCCTCTCAGCTTTTTGAGCTAACTGGAATTCTTAATTTTGAGGGAGTCATGCTTCTGTTTGAGAATCCAGCGAGAAGATGGTTTCTCCGCTTAGAAACAGATATCAAAATCCTTGCAAACATATTTTTATCCAATTTCAGAAACTTCTAGAATCACTGTAGTCCAAAGAAGGGCCCTGGAGAAGTACTTTCCATCCCCAACGATCCTCATCTTCCCGATCACCGGTGGATGCGAGGCTCCTGGAAAGGGGCCCGGTGCTGACCAGATACTGTTTAATCTACTGGGTCTTTCTAACCTGCAGTCAGGACAGCCTGGAGGAAATCAAGCTCTAATTTTTCCTTATATTTAGTTCTGAGAGGGCTGTCCTGTCCCAGGGACCAAAATACCCTCTGAGCAGAGAGCCGGCTCTTGACTGACATGTCTTCCAGCTGGCCTGCTATACCTTGTTGGAACAAATTTGGCCTTTTCAAAAACAGAAAGAATCCCGGAGCTTCCCTTTCTTGTTGGACTCTCCCCTGAAGTCCTGCGAGTGTGGCTACCCGGCCAGGCGGCGTGTTCTGCTGACATCTCTGTCTTCGCTCCGGGTACAGAATTGCGGGCAATTATCCTTTGGTCCTGGAGTCTCGTTGGCAGGCCGCCCTGCCCTGCGTGTGATGAATGCTCCACAGGCGGTGCAGCCGGAGTGCTGCCAAAGCCTAATGCCACCTCTTGTCAGATGCTGTCTGGGTGCAGGGGTGACTGGCACCTCTCTCCTGGGCACATCTGCCCACTCCAGCTCCCTCCACACGGTGCTTAATGCCCGCAAGGATGTGCCAGGCTGGCTGCCATCCATTTCATCTGAGCAGTGCTAGCTATGAACCAGGAGGACTCTTGTCCCTTGGTCTGTTTTTTTTTTTTTCTTTCTTTCTCATGGCCTGTGGCTTGGCCTACCTCGATTGGGCTGTGTAGCTGTGTCCCTCAAGTAAATGAACTGGATAATCGCCATATTTCTATTCTGCTCTGCGCTCAGCCTGTGCCTCTGGAAACAAAAGTTTGCTCGACAACAAAGTCACATCTCAAGAACAATTACGCCCCCTGGGGTGAGTATCTCTGTCTCCTTGTGCCAAAGGATGACTAAACAAATTGGCTCCAAAAGCACATTTTCCCCACTTAACTCTCATTTGATATTTTCACTGAAGATCAATGAGGACAGCAACTAAACACTTCTCAAAAAAAAGGAAGGAACAAGACAAAGTAAAAATCAAACTGAAGTCTGGTATCTCCTTTATCCAAACTCCTCTTGTTATTGGAACCTGGTGGGTCTGAGTATTTTTTTTTTTTTTTGTGTGTGTGTGATTATACTTTGAACCCCGCATCCACTGGTTCAGAGGTGCCACCGGACCCTGCTTTTCAACCTTTCTTGTACATTTGAATCATGGCTAAAATGCAGATTGTCAATGAGGGGGCGTGGGCGTGCCCGGGATTCTGCCCCTCAAATGTGCTCCCAGCTGATACCAGGGCTGCAAGTTTGTAGGCAAATCTTGGAGGAGAAGATACCTCCTCTTCTAAAAGACCTGCACCATGACCAAGCCAGCCCCAACCCATGCACCTAGGGCCCCCTTCTGGCGCTCCGTTTGTCATAACCTGAGGAAATGCAAGGGGAAAGGCTCCGATCTGACACAAGCACACAAATACATTTGAATGAAATCCAGGCAGAATCCACCCAAGAGCAAGCTATCACCCACAAAGAAACCTCTTTGTCTGCAAGTCCTCATCGCTCTCAAGAGTTATTTCAAGTTTGAAGTAAAAAACTGTTCATCCCTTGAAATTTAGAACAGCTTAGAAAAGTGCAAGGAATGGAAAATTTTCTGAGTCTTGAGTTCTTGAGGCAGCAAGGAGGACATTTCTGGAACTTTAGGACAAGGAAAGTGAATCATACCCATTCATCCTTTTAAAATTCCTTTTCTGGGCCATTGTTTGTTTGTAAGATGTCTTTTATGAGATCACCTGAACTATTTTCTAGAGTGAATTAGAGACAGATGAGCAAATTAGGTAAATAGTTATTTCCCCAACAGTTCCTTGCCTATTAGAAGCAAGAAGAAACTTGTGGTAGTGACTCTGCTTCATAAAGCCAGTCTGAGCTCTGTGAGTTTCATCCTCAGATCTGAACAAGGTAGAGGAGGAGGCCTTAGTTTTTGAAAGAACAAAGAGAGGCTGAGCAGCAAATATTCTGCCTGTCTGTGGCTTTAAAAGTAATTACATATTAATTGTATAGAATAATAGCCAATATGATATTTCTACATGCATGGACAGTTCTCAAAGAAGAGAGATCAGTGACCAAAAAATTCCTATCTGTGGCTTTTTACTGCCAAGCTCAAAGGCTTTTACTATTTTGTGGCAGGCAGAGATGGCCTCTATCTTTGTAAGTGTGTGTTTGAGTGTGTCTATATGTATATCTCTGTGTATCTGTGTGTGTATGTAAATGTAAGAGGGAGAGAGAGAGAGCGAGAGAGTGAGAGAGAGATCATGAGCAGATCATTGGTACTGAGAGGAGAGGGATGTTTTGCTGTATTTCCTATGCTTTGTGTTTTGTTTAAGAGCATTCGCACCTTTTCACGGCCCTTCATAGAACTGGCTCATGTGAGAGCGGCCTGCGAGGGTCTGGAGCCCGGGGTGGGCCTCCCTGGCAGGCCCGCGGTGGCCCCCGTGGAGCACGGAAAGTCACTGCCCTCAGCCAGCTGCCCAGGCCCGAGTCTAGATGCTTGCGGGGGGTGAGCGGTGCAGGGCCAGAGTCTGCTTCACAGGCAGCTGACTCAGGGTGTGTGAAGCTGAGGAGGCCCAGGAAGATGAGGAGCAGCAGGTCGAGAGGCCATCTCTGCTCACAAGGATGGAGGGCTAGGGACCGAGGCAGGGCCTGGCAGCTGGCCCGCAGCCGAGCAGGGCAGACTTGACCTTTAACCCTCACTGCTGTTCCTCAGGGAAGGACTGGTGGAGAGGAGTCGGAGGATTCGGAGGATTGTGGCTGAGAGGCCCACCCCAGGGCTTGTGTTGCGACAAGGAGGGGTGGGCCTGGAGGGGAAGGGAGCAGAGGGGAGGAGAGAGGGGATAGAGGAGGAGGGAGAGCAATGCAGCCGGGCTTCACCCCCTCTCCCTGCTCCCCTTGGGTCTGGTGGGCAGGAAATGAAGCGGAGCCGCCGGGAGCTGGTGATGGATGGCCGGAGGGGCCTCTCCGTCCATGCACCGCGTCCGCTCACACGGAGCGGGCTCTGCAAGCCCCCGTCTGCGCACCACAGGGGCTGGGCTTGGGTTCTCAATCAAGTATTTCCCTCTTCACTGCCTTTGGTGTCTGGGAAGTGCTTAAGCACCGAGTCAAGGGGGGAACTGGAGTTTGTACTTAGGTCAGTAGAGCGTGAGCCCTGCCGTGGCCTTAGGCAAATGGTGCTGCCCTTCGCACATTCTGTCTTCTCTCTCCCCGTGTGTGTGTGTGTGTGTGTGTGTGTGTGTGTGTCTCTGTGTGTGTGTGTGTGTCTGTGTGTGTGTGTGTGTGCGTGTGTATGTGTGTGTCTGTGTGTGTGTGTGTGTGTGTGTGTGTGTGTGTGTGTCTGTGTGTGTGTGTGTGTGTGTGTGTGTGGTGTAAAGCATGTGTCGTGAACGCCGTGAGCCCCCGAGGAAGAGCTGGAACCTCCCCCGGGTCACTGGAGGGTGAACTGCGTCCATGCAGCGGCAGCAGCTCTTGCGACCCCACGCATGGTCCAGCCAGAGCTTGCAGGGCGGTGCGGGGCCGTGCCCATCCGTGACATCTGCAAATCTTTCCCTCTTCAATAACGAGTCCCAGGCAATTTCTGAACTCCAAAGCCTTCCCGGGACAAGAATCTAGTTTCTTGTGGAAATGGACTCAGGAGGGGATGGAACTCTTTTTCCCTCTTTAGGAAATTAGAGGATTGAAAATCTTAATTCTGAGGCAGGCACTGGTGGCTCACGCCTGTAACCTTTGCTATACGTAGGAGGCTGAAATCTGAGGATCACAATTCAAAGCCAGCCTGGGCAGGGAAGTCTGTGAGACTCTTATGGCCAGTGAACCAATAAGAAGTTGGATGTAGAATTGTGGCTCAAGTGGTAGAGCACCAGCCAGCCTCCAGCAAAAATAGCTCAGGGACAGCACCTAGGCCCTGAGTTCAAACTCTCATGTCACATCGGGAAAAAAAGAAATGAGTATGAAAACTCTTAGTTTCAGTGTGGTTGTGGTGTAAAGAGCCATGGGAAGAGCCTGGCTCAAACTCAATCTTGGGCAAACCCTCCAATTTCTAAGGAATAGAATGAGACTGATGTTAGCTTTTTATTTCTTTTTGTGATTTTTTTTTTTTTGGTCAGTCATGGGGCCTGAACTCTGGGCCTGGGTGCTGTCCCTCAGCTCTTCAGCTCAAGGCCAGCACTCTACTACTTGAGCCACAGCGTCACTTCTGGCTTTTTCCGCTTATGTGGTGCTGAGGAATCAAACCCAGGGCCTCATGCATGCAAGGCAAGCGCTCTACCACTGAGCCACCTTCCCAGCCCCAAGCTTTTTATTTCATTTGCTCACACTGGAGGTTGAACTAGAGCGCAGTAGGCAAGGACTCTTGCCACTTGAGCCACACCCTTAGCTCTCTTGGCCTTGGGCTCATGATATTCCTGCCTCTGCCCCCGAGTAACTGGATTACACAGTTGTGCCATCGTGCCCAGCTTTGATGCCGTTACCTTTAGAGAGTACTAGAAGCATTAAATGGGATAGTTGGAAAGCGTGAGGCAGGGCCTGGGACACTGCAGCTGCTCAGTAGGCCGAAGTTCTTCTGGTCGTCCTCTAGACAATTAGAAATCGTGGTGACTTAAGGAAGCAGATGCCACACGCATCCAGCGCTGCTGGAACCAAGGGCTGGTATGGTAGTGACTTCAAATAACAGCAATGGATTCTGTCCGTCCTGGAGGAACAAGGCCTGTGCGCCCTAGTCCTCATGCACGCACAGCCCCTCCCTGTCCCTTCCCGCTTTGGGGTGCTGGTCCTCCTGGCTTGAGCCATGTCGCTCCTGTCTCTGTCTCCGTCATTCTGGGAACTTCTCTGTGGAGCCTCTGTCTTCTCTTCTTTGTCTCTTACAAGGCCTTTGTTATTGGATTTGGGGCCCGCTTGGTTAATGTAGGATGACCTCATCGCAAGAGCCTTAATTACATCTGCGAAGACCTTATTTTGAAATCAGGTCACATTGAGAGGCGTCCGGGATTACAAGTTGGCTTTGCCGTTCAGGGGTCACCGTGCAGCCCATGTAGCCTTTGTGAGGAAAGCTGCTTGTTTGGAGATCTCTGCTCCCCGGCAGCGCCTCCTGTGCCTGCGGCCTCCCGTGCTGCAGCTTCCCGCCGGGGCATGGCGGGCTGCTCAGTAGAAAGGATTTAGTTGGGACCCAGGGCACACCTCTGAGCTCAGGGGTTTGGTGAGATTTCTCCTTCACACCTCGTACTCTTCCTCCCTCCTTGTGCACATAGAGGCCTCCTCCCTCGCACCCCCGACCCATTCAGGATGCGTTAGACATAGGACAGTGTGTGCGGTGGATTTGATTGAGGAAAGCCAGTGGGGAGAACTGTGCCATGGCTCTGCTTCGTAGCTTTAATGATCCTTTTTCTTGGGATGAAATGAGAAATGACCACTTCCTGCCCATCTTCAAAAAGCTACTTTGCTCATGTTAGCTATGATTCTTCACAGGTAGGGTACCATATAGTTTGTTTATTTATGACAAGCCAAGGTCAGCAGGAGTAAAAAGTTACTGAGACCTCCATCTCAATCCATAAGTCAGTTGTGGTTGCATACATCTGTAACTCCAGCCACCACGGAGGTTGTAGGTTAGAGGATCATGATCTGAGTCTGGCTCTAGG